>NC_056729.1:1267760276-1267785276 GCF_019279795.1 Protopterus annectens | reverse complement strand
TAAACTCATCAGCTATCTTAAATATTAAAGCTTGAGTTGGCAATCTCTTGGGATGGAAATTTTAACTCTGGCCCTATCCCATCTTTTGTCACCCATCCTTTCCCTCTACCCTACATCTTCTCTAGCATTCTCAGTCCTAGTACTCATTACTAATGTCCCATAGCACACTCCCCTTCTACAGCTTCACATACCACACCCCCAGGCAGTTCCCCAATACGCAGTTAAAACAGTGAGCAACAGCTTCAGTCTCACCCACAAGAATGCCTCAAGTCTCAAGAACAAAACTGATTGCATTGGGTAGTAGTTAACTATCAACAAATCTAACATTCTGCCAATTTCACGGAATTGTCTTAAGCATGATACTCTCTCCTTCACTTTAATTAAGAACAACAATCATATATAAGAAGAAGACCATCCTGGTCAAAAGGCAGGAGGTGGAGTCATGCTGTTAATAAAAGAAATGCCAAAATCACAACTTCTCCAGTAAAGAGTCACTCACTTCCTGCAGGGTCTGGACATGTGTTACAATAAGCTCCCATGTAAGACTTTCAAATTAGAGTGGCCAGCTTCAGAATATAGTAACCTTAACAAGAAAATCATCATCCTGGGTTACTTTGGTACAGACATACTTTCAAACAGAAGAGGTCAACTCAATCCCTTCCTTTCTCAGTACAACATCACACAAATGCTAGACACCCACACAGTACCAAACCCTACTTCAAATCAACACTCCTTGCTTGTTCTCCTCATAACCAACATCCCACACAGACTGTTATGCATAAGATGTTTATCTTATCACCTAACTGACCATCACCCAATACAGGGCAGATTATCTTTCAAATCCCCCAGTAATCCCTCTATAACAATACAAAAGCAATTGCAGAGTCCAAAGAAAATAAAGTGTTAGCTGATACAGAAATGCCAGAATGGTCTGCTATTTACCATCCAGGGCACTTGATATCTTTAATTTATACAGCAAGTCAGTTTTTGAGGAATGCTTCTAGTCTACTAAAAGATGTTTGAATGGACAAGACTGCCTCTGGCTTAGCTTCTACATAAAAGGGTTAATGAAATATAGGGACTGTACTTTGGTCATTTTGGAAAACCATACAAATTAATCAAGATTTCCAGTCCTTCCTAACCCAGTGATTTAAAAATAAATTATACATTTAAAAGGCCAAGTAATCTCTGCAAACTAACTTTTATTCCACAGTGGTGCAGCCCAAACAATTCTGGAGAGTACTAAGGAGCATTGCTTATTTCAGCCATAACACTAATAATAGCAATAACTGCATAGCAAACAAAGACACACTTAAGGACTTCAAAATGGTGTTAGCTTGTCTAATTAACTAAACATCTTCATCATACATTTCCTCTCAATATAATTACAACACAGCCTCCACATTCCAAAGCTCCAACCACCCTATTCTCTCTCTCTACACACACACACACACACACACACACACACACACACACACACACACACACACACACACACGCACACACACACGCAACTCAGGCTACTCAACTTTCAAACTTCTTTCTCTCTATCTTTCTCTGCTGATTGGTGACCCCATTTTATTTGATTTTGAAATATCAGCAAAGTCTGTCAAAAAGACATTAAAGAAATGAAATACTACCCACCCCCCTTTCTGAAAATACATTCCAAACCACTGTCTAAGCCACTGGCAAATATCTTCAACCTGTCTATTACTACTCTTCAAAATGGCAATTTTTATTTATCAGCCAGATATAATTGTGATTTTTATATTGAACAGGTAATGGGATAATGCATAGTTTTTATTAATATAATTAAACAAACAACTGTCAGTGCCTCTCTAACCAGAGTAGACAGATCCCAAATACCAGTGTAAGTTTTGTTCATGGAGATGTGAATTTTTTTAAATTTGATGCAGAGCGGTTTTGTAGCTGTCTTGTTATTTCTGCAAGATTTGCAGATTTATTGTTGATATTCATATTTGCCTATTTGATGAACAAAGATATGTAAGTATCACCAAAATAGTCCTACCTAGTCACCAACTATAAATGCAGAGTTTTTCCAGCCTTGTCTATGCTTTTCTCTGACACCAAGCAGTACCATAAAAACTTTCAGGTTAAAAGTATTAAAATAATAATTGACATATGGCATATGTTCATATTAGTTCATGCAAATAATGCAGAATTTTCTCAAATGTCAAGTGCCCCATTTTTCTGAGAAGCCATGCTCTTGCACAATTTATACGTGCAGACAATACCAGATATATTTATAGAAATATAATCTTTGTGCATATTTGCTTATTTTGCTACTAAATAAGTATAAATACCTGCATATAGTGACAATTTGAGAGCAAGTATCAGTGTCAACTTTTGCAGCATTAGGTAAACTTTCTGGGTCATGTTATTAACATAAATATTAACATAACATTTATTCATAATTGGCAAAAAGTCACATCTTCTCAAAAACTGACCACTGTGTTTGGGTCAGCATACAATCCTGACCTGTGTGCTGAGTTGTCCTTTGAAATGCTGCTCCGCATGGCTACTATGAGGATGCTGTCTGAGATATTTAAATAAAATATGAAAATATGGAAGTGTTTATTGCTAAACAGGTATGAATATCTGCAATGTGACGGTAGTTAGACACCAGATATCAGTGAGAGGTTTCCTAGCATTAGGTAAGCTTTCGTTTATAACCGCTACATACCCCATAATGTCATTGTAGTGTCAACTGATAATACAAGTATTAAAATTACACACATTCATAATTTTGAATAAAACACAAATCACAGTATATCACTTACTAACCATCTTTTTTTTTGTCACAAGGTATTCCTTAATGTTTGCACTGATTGGGAATATGAAAAGTTGTTCCACAATGTTTCCAAGTGGACACTACATAAGATATTATCCAAGGAATTATATTTATACATATTTTATTCATAAATAAGGCACAGATGTTTGCAAAGTGATGGTAGTTAGGCAGTACTTATCAATGCAGAGTTTTTCTTATCATTCCATGAAATAGTACAAAAACTCCTAAAAATTAACATAATTTTTTAGCATGATATATATTCATAATTTTCAGTAAAAATAAGTATTTAATTTACAGATTACCCATATTGATTCATGAGCTATTGCTAACCTATGTGCTGAATTAGCCTGTGAAATGCTGCCCTACAATGCTTGTAAGTGGGGTGGACACTGCTTAAGATAGTTATATAAGTAAGATAACTATGCATATTTTATTGCACATGTATATATATTTGGAAAATTGTGGGACAGACATCAGCTATCAGTCGCAATTTGTGAGTGTTACATATGCGCTTGTTTGATATCATGCCTTCCTATAAACTCCTCCATTTTTATGTTATATAGAAATATTAACATGTTAAAATTATGAAGGTTGTGCGTCAGAGCTGGCAACTCGGTACGTAAAAATCTACTGCCAATCATTAGCGGACCGGAGTTCCGCTATGGCAACCCCTAACTGGGAAAAGCCAAAAGACACAACAACAACATATATTATTAATTTTATATGAAAATAAATCACAGTGTCAAAGAACTAATGGCACACAAAAAATGTTTGCAGAATAAATGAGTCAATGAAGAACTCAAAAAATAATTTCTACATAGAGATTTATATGTAAATGATTTTGTCTCAATATGACATTTGCACAGGCTTCATCAGATTAACAACTCATAAAAAAATAACTTTAAATGCAACTAAATCCCTAGTTACATGATTATGAAAAAAATCAAAAAGGCTTATTTATCCTTATTTTTTTCTTCACTATATGACTTTTAAAATTGGTTTTAAAATTAAGGTCAGGGGTTATATGCATCTAACAAAAACTGGGCAATATTATTCTCTTTTTTATATTCATAGGTTCATAGGAGATTACTAGGCTAATGGCTCAAGAGCCCTTACAAGCCTATCCAGTTTATCCAGATTTTACCCAATTTTCTATCCATTGGGGAAAGATAACAAGGGTCAGCAGGGGGGGGGGGTTGACAATTTTTACAGAATGCCTCTGTCCATAATGGATATGGGTGCCACCCCAGGAGTGAATCTGTGATTTCCCATCCATTGGTCCAGATTGCACTTGAAAATGGTCAGGGAAGGGCTCTACTTCATGTGAATTGGAAGCCTATTCCAGAAGAAGGGCAGTCTCTGGGACACATATCTGTCTCTCCAACATGACTTTTCATGTCAGAGATCAGGTTTAGATCTTTGGAGTAGATAACTTTCATGTAGTTAGTTCTGCGAATATGCAACATTTCCATCAGGGCTGGGTCAGAGACGGCCTTGTAGTTCAAGGACAGATCATCCCTCAGTATTCAGTAGGAAAATTAATATGGTTGTAGGTCTTTTAATTAGCCTTCATATAACATGTTGGTTATACCCTGTATTTTCTTGGTGAGAATCCTCCAAGGACACTCCAGCTGTTGGAGGTGCCTGGCAAGGGACATGCCAAAGAGTGCATTGTGCTTGATTATTGGTCCAATGAGGGCCGAGTACAGTGGTACTACAATATATATATATATATATATATATTTTTTTTTTTTTTTTTTTTAGATCTGGATGTCATGCCCTTACTTATAAGCTGAGCCACATAGAATTTCCTTACCACTGTGGACACCTGGTGGTCAAAGTTCAGATTACTATCTATCTGAGTACCCAGATCTCTCATCACTGGGTCCACTCTTGGGAAGTTGCTATTTATTTACAGGGGTATTTGATTTCACATCTAGTTTCATGCCATGGCTTTGACACCAAACATTAGTCTGCTTAAGACCTTTCTGTAGGATATCATAATTGTTTGGGGAGTCAGTGATTGCCCCAACCTGCAATCATCAGCAAACTTGGTCATCCAAAGGCCATCTACATTTGCCTTGACATCTGGAAATTATATTCCAGGCATGAGGGGGAAGAGCTTTAAGCCCTATTGTACTCCACTGGTGAATGGCCTCTTCCTGGATGTGGATTCCCACACTCTAATAACATGTCCTATCCATGAGTCATTTGGCTATCTATCTAGTGATGTAGAGGCTTTTGCCCAATTTTATGAGTTTATTTATAATACCTGAGTAGGGTATTTTGTCAAATGCCTTGGACAGGTCAAGGTAAGCAGTTTGCACTGTCTTACCCTCATACATGGCCTTGCTAACCTTATCAAAAAAGTCCACCAGACTGAGTAGGCAGGACATGCCCTTGACAAAGCCAAACTGGGTTGAGTCTAGAATCTGGAGATTTCCTATGTTATTGTTAATCAAGTCCATGATTTTCAATTTCATAGCCTTGCATATGAGCACAGTCAGACTTGTGGGTTGGTAATTTCCTGGGCAAGTTGTTGGTCCCCCTTGTGCAAAGGGAGGACTGTTGCTGTCCTCCACTCTACTGGGACAAAGCCTGTCTGGAGCCTGTGGTTAAATTGAAATCTGCATGGGTCTCTTAGGTCATGTTTTAAGCTATTTAATAGGCATCCTGCGATTCCATCAGAGCCAATGGATGGTGTGTTTCTAGCTTTAGAAAGTGCAGTGATTATCTGTTCTTTTGAGATAACAGGCAAAGGAATGGTAGGGGGCATTTCATGGGGAGTGACCAGAGGTGATGAGGGGTGAAATATGAGCTCAATTTATTGGTCAGCAGGTTCACTATTTCTTCTGGCTAAGTATAGGTAGTGCCATCCAAGGGCATAGCTAAGCATACGCAGTGTACTCACATGAGTACAATTTTTTTCTGAGCATCTTTTGGAAACTTCATTACTCAAAAGCAGAGAATGTTTAGAACTGTGTAAAAGAATATTTACAATATGGATCCATAAAAAATGTGCGTGATGAAATAAACCTATAAAAATAGCTTTTTAAGAGTATAAATGGTAACAACTGAAAAGCAGGTGCACCTTTTCTATATGTCTGGAGGTAGGATTTTGAGGGTTGAGTACATTTTTAAAATGATAGGTGGGTAGTGGGGGCATGAACATCAGGTTTGAGTACAAAATGTAAATTTCATCAACGCCCTTGGTGCCATCTACAGCCACTTCAGCACATTGTGGAGTGTTTTCCTTAAGATGGCACACATAACTAAAGATGCTTTTTGGTTATCCTTTGTTAGGAGGTTATTTTAGTCTGGTATTTAGCTTTTGAAGACTTGACAAGTTCCCTGATTTGTCTATTGAGACTAGAAACAGTTTTATTTTCTGTGTTGTGCACCCTCCCACTTACTTTTGGACAATGATTTATTCCTTCTGTTGTAGTCTATTTATGCCAATCCACCAGGGTGACTTGTTTTTCTGTCTAGTCCTGTATTTAGTTCGATCAGGTACTGCCATTTCTATGCAGCTCTTTAAGTGGTTGTACAGGGCATTTGTGTATACTTCTGAATAGGCCCCTTTGTTTTGGGTGTTAGGGGGAGCTTTGAACTACCTATGCTATTACTTAGTAGAAGGTAATTACAGTTATTTCAAAGGATACCAAATTATGATCTCATCTTACCAATAAGGACATTATGCTGGGGGGAGCAATGCTCAACCATGTTTGTGAGTACTATATCAAGGATATTTGAGCACCTTGCGGGAGTACAGACCAGCTGTTTCAGAGCATATGCATTGACAAAGTCCAGAAATCTCTGAGCCTGCATGTTAGTGGTCATATATGTTTCCCAGTTATGGAGGGTTTGTTAAAATCACACATGAGTAGTGTGTTGGGCTGAATGGCAAGTGATTCTAGTAATTTCAGGTATGTGAAGTAGTTTTCAGTTCATGGTTAGGGAACCTGTCGCTAGTGATGATATGGTGGGGGATTTTGCCCATGGTCAGCTGAACATGGAGTAGTTCAAGCAAGTCATCCTGCTTGACCAATCTAGAGGTGTGATTTTTACGTAAATGGAAATATCTCCCCCTTTCATTTTTTTTTTCCTTTTCCGAGAGTGGTCTGAATGGTCTTAATGTGTGATAGGCATTGTAGCCTTGCACTGCTGGGGTGCTTTCTGCAGCCTTGAACCATGTTTCTGTATCTGCACAGACAGCAGCATTTCCCAGGGTGAGGAGAGCTTCCAGGGAGTGCAGCTTCTTGCCAAGACTCCTAGCACTGAGCAGTATTACCTTTAGATTGGCATTACAAGAATTTGTTATGTCTGTTGGTTTAACATTGCCTAAAAAAAGGCACTGTCAGGGTGACTAATTCCTTGGCCAATATTCAAAAACCTAAAGGCAAAAGATGCAGTCCATCTCTTATATTGTAGCATGGTCTGTCGATCATGTTGTCCCAGGCTGACATACTGGATTCTCTTGGAATGAGACCAGTAGCTAAGCCAGTTATCAAAGGCAATCATTTTCTATTTGCATTGCGGTATCATTTTGGTGTTGGTAGAATGCTATTCAACATGAGGGTCATACCAGCCTATGATATCTATTCAGGGAAATCTGTCATGATTCACTTCATATAGTCCAGACAGGTACATCTCAGGTCATTTACACCCACATGGACTATGACTAATTCATAATGGTACTTGTGATTGAGTGGCCTGAGTACCTGTGTGATCTGGCAAATCCTGGGCCCTGACAGGCAACTTACTGTAAACCTTTCTATATCCTACCTGGTGGTGAGTGGGCATCAGTGTGTCTATTATCTAAATCCAAATCAGTATTTCCATCACTGTTTTTTTTCTTGTTCAAAATCAATCACATAAAATTGTAATGTCATAATTAGAACAAACCATAATATATTAAAATAGTGCACTCAGTCTGTTACAGTTCTGTATATCATTATTGTGTTCATATATCCTGCTGTATAAATCACATCTTCAAAATTACAAGTGAAAAAAAAAACATCTTTTGTTCATCATTAAAACAAAAAAAAAAATCACAGTATCTCAGTTAATAAGCACTTTAGGTCCCATGCGACGTACCGGAAATGCATAAGCACGGATTCTAGATATTCAAATTTGCTCTTATGCACTTTCGGCATTCTGGATTTCTGCATCATGGTGTCGGGTTACTGAATTTCGAGCTTCCAGTAATTCGAGAGTATGAAGTAAAACCATATATATGTATGTATATATATATATATATATATATATATATATATATATATATATATATATATATATGTATATATCTATATATATGGGTCTACTACGGTTGATTGAAAACTCATTTGACTGAAAATGAAATTACTAGGACCACTTCACTGAAAACTCATTTCTTTGAAACTCATTTTGTTGAAAGTTATAAATGGCTTTTTCCCCACTGTAGTGCGACCCTGGAGTTAGTTTATAAAGTAGGGGGGTGTGTGGGGACATAGCCCCCCACATTGGGGGTGTGGGGGGCTTGGCCCCCCACATATTATAAAAATTTTAAACCATACACAGTGATACTTACAAGTGCAATAAATAGCTGTTTCCAAAAAAGAATATATAACCAAGATATGTGGGGGACCTCACCCCCACACTCCCCTACTTTATATACTAACTCCAGGGTCGCACTACATTGGGGAAAAGACCATTTATAACTTTCAACGAATTGAGTTTCAGTCAAGTGAGTTTTCAGTGAAGTGAGCTTTCATTGAAGTGGTCCTAGTAATTTCATTTTCAATCAAGTGAGTTTTCAATCAACCATAGTAGACCCATATATATATATATATATATATATATATATATATATATATATATGTATATATATATATATATATATATATATATATATATATATATATATGCCTACATATAGACATATTTATTTATTTATTGACATTTGTTAACCGGGTTAGTCCAACTTTGCCAGGGGTCCATTTTCAGTGAAGACCCAAGGAGAAAGGCTCCAGAAATAATACAAGTAATTATATTTACAAAATATTAAAGTAGGGTCAAAGAAATATAGTACAAGTCAAAAATTTGTGCACAGCAGTACAATGTGTAGGTAACATAACAGTTAACAAGTACAATTTCCAAAATTTGAGAACAACAATATATAGCATAGGCCAAATAATTAAAAGGTTTAGAGAATATGACACCAAGAATAGTCGGAATACAGTTTGTTAGAGCAAGTACAAGGAGGAAAAAGATCAGATAAGATATGAAGAGAGGAGACTACCGCCCCATTAGCCTGACGAGCCTGGTCTGCAAGGCCATGGAACGTATCATCATGGAACTTATAAACAAAGACATTGGTAATCTCCAAACTCTGGATCCCACCCAGTTCGGGTTTGTTAAAGGCAGATCATGTCTCCTAAACCTGATAGACTTCTTTGAAGCAGTCACCAAAGCCGTAGACAAGGGTAAGGTGGTTCGCACAGCCTATCTAGATCTCGCCAAGGCTTTCGACACCATCCTCCACTCTGGAATTATAGATAAACTCACTAAACTAGGTATAAATCCCTATGTCACAAGATGGGTTGAAAATTGGCTCACTGACAGAACCCACACTGTGAAAGTAGCAGACTCCAAATCCGACTTCAGACCAGTGACAAGTGGAGTACCACAGGGTTCAGTCCTGGGTCCTCTCCTGTTTGGTATCTACTTCTCTGAAGTACAGGCTAACACAGAAGGTCTTTGGCTAATGAAGTTTGCAGATGTTTGCAAACTAGGAGCCATAATCAAAACTTCTAACGATGTGGACATCCTACAAAAGGGCCTCACTGAGACAGATGCCTGGTGTCAAAGCCATGGCCTCAAGCTCAGTGCCAAAAAGTGCATTGTCATCCCCTTTGGTAAAAACTCTGTACCCATGAACTACAACATAGGCGGTAGTATACTTAACACTTAAAGTGTGATAAGAGACCTTGGGACACAGGTGGACAGTAGTCTCTCCTTTGATAATCACATCGCCACAGTAGTCAGGAAATCCTTCTATGTTGCACACCTCATCACAAAAGGTTTCTCATCCAGAAAAAAAGAGGTCATTGTTCCCCTCTACTCATCACTCATTAGACCCATTATAGAGTACAACGCCCCTTTTGGTATGTATCTCACAAGACATCTACAACTGGAAAGGCTGCAGAAATACCTCACAAAGAGGATTACCGGCCTCAAACAGATGCCCTACACTGACTGCCTCAAAAAAGCTCCAGCTTTACTCCGTCGCATATTGCCTACTCAGAGGTGATCTCTGCCTAACATACAAATCTATTTCAAACCCAGAGCTGTTGGACATGCTCCACTTAAAGAAATCCCAATCCCTCCGAGCTACATGCTCTAGGGACCTAAACCTTGTCACCACAATAAACAGAACATGCCGGAGGGATAGATTCCTGTCCCAGAGACTTCCCATAGACTGGAATAAACTACCTATCTATATCAAACAAAGCTCCTCATTAACACTCTTCAAGAAAAAACTTGATGATTGGATGGGAAATAGGAAATTCACCCCGGGGATCACCTCTGTGGCTCTGCTCGACAGTGGCACAGGAAAATAATTTTCTTGGGTGGTAAAAGCCAGGGTACCTTTTTGGCTGGGCTTGTATAGGCCCCAGGGCCGATAGCCTAGTACCTACCTATGAACCTATGAACCTATGACTAGTTCAAGTGAGGGGTTGACAAGGGCATGACCAAGTCTTCAGGAGAAAAAGTTTAACTTCTTTCTTAAAAATGTACTTATGCTGAATGCTTCTTATGTTGAGAGGGACTGAGTTCCAAGCATGGGCTACGGAGTATTTGTAAAGGGTCTTACCAATGTTTTTGGTGGGTTTGTATAACTCAAGGAGGTGTTTACTGGCAGTACGGAGATGACGAGGGAGGTTATAGAAGGAGACTAAACTGGAGATGGAAGGACAGGATGAGGGTTCATATAGGATAGAGTGTGCACTATACAGCTGTTTGGAGAATTCTAGCCATTAGAGTAACTTAAGGGCAAGACAGTGGCGAGATTTTTAAGGAAGGTTGACTGCAAATCTGGCAATTTTATTATACGTTTGTTCTAGTTTAGTGATAAGAGATGTTTGAACATGACTAAGGACAGTAAGTAAGTACTAAATAATAATAATAATGGTAAGTAATGAGGAAGGATTTTTTTGATCATAACCAGCTTGTAATGCATAATATGCCGCCATTACTCTCCAATAACAGAAAAAATAGAAGTTTGAATTATGTTTCTGAGATCAGAATGGTGTGTAACAAGTTTTTGTTAAGCATCCACTGCACTGTTACACTTGAATCTTGCACAAGAAATTGAGAATGGGCACTGCAGGCCAACAAAGAATATATGCAGATGGTAAAACTGCTTTAAAAGTTAATAGGTACTGCTCTCTTATAAGCAAAAAGCGTGACACACTGAAGAGTCTTACCAGCCTTTGAAGCCCTTTATTCTTTAAAGGGGTACTTTTTCTGCCTGCTGTGTTTAACAATGATATGTGCTTTACTAGCTTTTAAAAGCATTGAAAACCAGTAAAACATTGTGCACTCCTACACTTTTTTTCAGTAATTGGTACATCATTGAGCAGATAAATCTGTGTGCATTGCAAAGTTATGACTGGGCCTCTCTGATCATAACCTTTATTATGTGTTCTCAATATGGATGCCAAATTCAGCTCTTAAGCTTCAGTCTTGAGGTGAATTTCTTGGGATCTGTAGATCAATATATGCGTATATATTTTGTTTATTTTTATTTATTTTATTTTACATTTGTTAACCGGGAGAGTCCAACTGGATTACATGTCCATTTTCAGTAGAGGCCCGGGGAGAAAAACTCCAAGAGAACAATTTTTTACAAAACATAGTTTTAAGGACAGGCTTTTGACATACAATTTCCATAGAGGAGACTGTGACATACATATTAACTTAACAGATAGGATACTTTAGTTCTCTACAATATAATATTCAATTTTGGAAGATATTCCTAAGTTTAGGATTCCTGTGATAGATTTACTATCAGAGTAAAAGCAGAGAGACATAGAATAAGGCTCTGAGAGAGCAGATGATGCTCGCTATAGCTGCGAAGGATAACAAATTGATTTACTATATGTCTTTGCCTGGTTTTAGTTGAGAAGGATAACAAATTGATTTACAATATGTCTTCTCCTGGTTTTAGTTGCTTATGGAAAGCACAACATTGTTGGGGTAGTTTTCCCTAACTCCTGGAGAGATGGGATGAGCAGTTTTAACAAGTTTCTTGAACTGTGATGGGGATTTGTTGTCAGTTATGTGGGAAGGAAGGGAGTTCCAGTTTTTTTCTATACAGTGGCTGTAGACAGACTTACCAGCTTCCTTGTTATTTTTTGTTACTTTGAGGAGGTTTGGTGTGCTAGACCTCAAGGGCCTGGCGGTTGTATAGGGTTGCAAAAGATTTTGTAGGGCTGGGGTGTTATCAGAGTTATGTATTATTTTGTGGGCTAGTGATAGTTGATTGAGTTGAAGTAGTAGTGGTAGTTCTAGCCAACTGAGTTTTTTTAGGCATTCACAGTGATGTGTTCTGATGGGAGAGGTTGTAGAGAATTTGGCTATCTTATTATAACAACTATCAAGTTTGTTTAGGTCGGATTTGTGGAGATTTGTAAGCACGGAGGAGGCATAAACTAGGGTGGATAGCAGGTGAGTCCTTGTTATTGAAGTTTTGGAGTGGTCAGTGAGGAATTTTTTATTGCAATACAGTAGGCCAAGTTTTTTTATGTACTTTTTTATGGTTATAGAAATATGTAGGTAAAATCTAAGGTGATTATCTATTTCAACCCCTAATAGTTTGGTATGATTTGTGGGGGTGATTGTGGTCTTGTTAAAGGAGGAGATGAAGAAAGAATCAGTGGGAGGTGTGGTTCTGTGGGAGCTAAAGACTACTAGCTTTGTTTTACTTGGGTTCACAATGAGCCTTTGGTTTGTAATCCACGTTTCTGCTAGGGAAAAGCATTCTTGTGTTAGGGAGTGAAGGATGTCAATTGATTTGGCTGCGCATATTATGATGGTATCATGTGCATATTGCACTATTGAGGCTTTAGGAATACTGCTTGGGAGCTGATTGGTGAAGAGGGTAAAAAGAAGTGGCCCCAGGATGGAGCCTTGGGGTACTCCTAGGGAGACTGGTAGGGAGGGGGAGAGTTGGTTTTGCCACATAACAGCTTGTTTCCTTCCCTCTAGGTAGTTTTTGAACCAGGAGATGGAAGGGGTGGTAAGGTTTAGAGTTGCTAGTGAGAGAAGGATTTTATTGTGGTTAACCATATCAAATGCTTTGGACAAGTCAAGGAAGGTGGCAGATACAAGGAGTCCATTGTTTCTGTGAGTATTGACAATGTTGGTGAATTCTGTTTGTGCAATGGTGGCGCTATGGAAGGGTCTAAAGCCATGTTGTTGTGTTGCTATTAGATTATTTTCTAGGAGATATTTCATTAGTTGCTTGTGTATTACCCTCTCTAAAATTTTAGATAAAGGGGGTAATATGGCTATAGGGCGGTAGTTATTGAGTTCCAGGGAG
The DNA here is from genome assembly GCF_019279795.1 of Protopterus annectens. Classification (NCBI taxonomy): domain Eukaryota; kingdom Metazoa; phylum Chordata; order Ceratodontiformes; family Protopteridae; genus Protopterus; species Protopterus annectens. The sequence continues at coordinate 1,267,771,879 of NC_056729.1, read as the reverse complement.
GTTCCCCCTTTATGTAGAGGGATGATATTTGATATTTTCCATAGCTTGGGTACTATACACTCGGAGGTGGATCTATTAGGCTTGCACTAGTGTATAAATACTGAACACATGCAAGCCTGACTGCCATTTTGTAGTCAACTCTTAAGATGTAAGCATGTATGTTTGTAAGCTCTGTTCGTTAGTTAGTACGTTTGCATTTAATGATGCTGCTATCCATCCTGATGTGTTTGTATGTATTATAGCATCAGAACGAAACCCCAGGCCTTCTCATTATTTGTATTAGAGATGAAGTGGCATGCTAAAGGACATGGTATCAGAACTGCCATATCTAAAAGGACATGACATCAGAAGAAGCATACTGAAGGGGGATGAGGTCATAAACAGCTTGGTAAAATGAATTAAGGCACTTGTTTAGATGCTGGTGGAACATAAAGGAGTGGATCATTTCCAAAATGTGTATACTTCACAAAACAGGTCAGAAACGAATTCTAGATATTAAAACTTGCTCAGCACTATTTATTTTTGCATGATATAAAACAGGGCAAACAGAACATTCTAAATAAAAGCAATGTCTTCCTGGCTTTTCACAGTTAGGGGTCACCACAATGGATCACTGGTCCGCAGATTGATTGGCAGTGACGTTTTTACTGTGTCGAGTTGCCAGCCAGGCACCCAAACTTTACAGAAGGCACCCACACACACACACACCTACCTACCTGTCCTTAAAACTCACTCGACCAAAGGATTGACACGCAGACTCTGCACAGAAGGTGCTCCTGCTAAGAATCAAACCGGAGAACTTCTTGCTGTGAGGTAACAACACTAACCACTGCATCACCATGGCCACACACAGGACATTCTAAATAATTTTGCATAAGCAGATATGTACAATATTGATAAAAATATTCAAATTACTAGAGAAAATGTTTGAAATAAAATCCAAATTTCATAAAACAAATAAAATAAAGCGAAACAACTGCATTTTCACAAAGCATATGTATTTTCTTATTAAGTAAAGATATCTGAGTTCAGAAGTGTATAAAATGTTCAAGTTAGTGCAGTGTCACAGTAAAGCTAGTTCACAAAGTGTAGACATTACAGCGCATATTTCACAAAGTACAGTCATTGCAAGGCATATTTCGCTAAATAATGTATTTCAAAGCGTTTATTAGACATTTGAATGTTGTTACAAGCTCAAAACACTGTTTTTTCATACATAATTACAAGGGCCATATTTTCAGTGTGTTTGTGTAGACTTTGTGGGCATGGCAGACAGATTTTGAAAACTCAGTGCACTTGTGTATGGCAGTAGTATTGCTGAGAACTGGAGAGTGTTTTAGCAAGAGTATGACATATTCATACAGGCTGTGTTTTCTGATAAAGATGACCATACAAAGGCATTTATTCTGCTTAATTTGGCTGGGTCAGAAGCCATAGAAAGGGAACACTCATTTGTGTATGCACCTGCTATCTATACAGGAGAGGTAGAAACCATCATATTGATGTACTGGCTGAGTCAAGGGAGGACCCAGAGTGCTTAAAACGTAAATTTAGAGAAATGTGTAACCCTCAGACAAATGTTACAATAGAAAGGCACTTATTTTACACAAGGGATCAAAAGCCTGGTGAAACTTTTGCATCATATAAAACTGACCTGAGAAATAAAGGTAAACCGTGCAGATTTGGTGACTTAAGGGATGAGTTGATAAAGGACAGACTTGTGTGTGGCATAAAAGATGATGCTGTGAGAAAGATTTTGCTTCATGACAGTAATTTAACTTTGAATAAGGCCATTGAGATTTGTCAGATATATGAGCTCATAGAAAAGCACACAAATTTGTTTACAAATGAGAATAGCTCTAAAAGGCACAGTCATAAAGCTCATGTTGATAGTATGGAGCACGTGGTTAAAAGAAACAGGCCCAAGCACATGGTAGCTGTAACCCTTGCAGCACTCACTGGTAAACTCCAGAACGTTCTAGCACATTCTAGACTGTATACAGTCTTAGTGAAGCATAAGAGTGAGTCAGCATGAGCCCCAACCTATTTTCATTGCCAGCTGTCGTAATTATGGTGGTAGTCATGAACCTAAAAGGGAAAAGTGTTTAGCTTTTGGTCAACAATGCCACAAATGTAATAAATTGAATCATTTCAAAAGATTTTGTAAATCAAAAGAATGTGGTTGCACTTTTATTAAAAGGGAATATTTTAATAAATGAGTTGATCAGTTAGACAGTGGCAATTCTACTCTTTATGTTGCTGGTGTGTCAGTGCTTCATGAAACGGTCAATGCAGATTTAAGGGGAAAGAATGAGTATTTTGTACTGTTCAGATAAATAGCAAACCCATAGAACTCAAAGTTGATACAGGTTCCAAGTGCAATGTTATGTCTGCAGAAACTTTTGCTTAAGTGTGTAAAGATAAAAGGCTTGATTTGGCAAGGTGTTTGAAAATTGTTGCTTATGTAGGTGAAGAAATTCAAACCGAAGGCTCAGTAGTGCTTTCATGTTACTCTGTTGGAAGAAGTTATGACTTGTTATTTTATATGGTCAAGAGGCACATCCAGTCATTATTAGGGCTCAGAGACTCTTTGAAAATGGGAATGCTTTCATTTAACAAGGAAGTCCATCATGTTAGCTTAAAAGACAACTACCCTAATTTTGCCCAGCACATGTTTTTCTGCCTATGCTGATCTTTTCCAAGACAAACCAGCAAACTTCCAGTTCTGTACTACATGAAGTTAGACCTAGAGGTCAGTCCAGTTATTAGGCCAGCACGTAAAGTTCCAATAGTCATGCAGGACAGAGTCAAAGGTGAACTAGATAAAATGGTGAGACAAAGTGGGATTTGTCCAGTCAAAACTCCAACTGAATGGGTATCTTTCATGGTGGTAGCTCATAAGAAAAGCTTAGATGACATCAGAATATGTATTGACTTGCGAGATTTGAACAAACCACTGAAAAGGCCTCATCTTCCAATGCGCACAGTCAAAGAAGCCACAGCCTTGATTACAAATGCCGCTGTTTTTTCTGTCTTAGATGCAAAGAATTCATGTTGGCAAATTTAGCTTGACAAGAAATCATCATTCCTCACTACTTTCAGTACTTCATTTGGCAGGTACAGATTTGTGAGAATGCCATTTGGGATGAAATCTGCATGAGAAGTCTTTCAGCATGCAATGGAGCAAATTTTTTTCTGGGTATCCTTGTGCTATCATAGTAGACGACATACTAGTAGGAGTTCGTAATGAAGCAGAGCATGACAGAAAACTCAGAAAAGTTCTAGAAAAGGCATGTCAAGTGAATCTTAAGCTCAATCCACACAGATACAAATTCAGGCTACAAGATGTTCCTTATGTTTTGTTTAAGAGTACAGGTTTATGACCAGACCCTACAAAGCAAGCAGCCATTCTTGAGTTGCCAGCTCCAGACAATGTTCAAGCCCTGCAGCATTTTCTTGGCATGGTCAACTACCTAGACAAGTTCATTCTAAACCTGAGTCAACTATCAGCGCCACTCAGAGAGCTGACATGTAAGATGTATCCTTGTCTTGGTTAGAGCAACACCAAAGAGCATTTGATGTCCTGAAACAGAGAATTGCACCAACTCTCAGATACTATGATGTTCACAAACCAGTTACACTTTCCTGTGATGCTTTGAAATTTGGTCTTGGTGCAGTCATTCTACAAGAGGATCAACCTGTTGCCTACACCTAGAGAGCTCTTACCCAAACTGAAATGCAGTAAGCCCAGATCGAGAAAGAGCTTTTGGCAATGGTGTCTGCATGTTTGAAGTTCCATGATTATATTTATGGTAGACCTATCCAGATCGAAACAGACCACCAACCATTAGTCACTATTTTGAGAAAGCCAGTTAATTCAGCTCCAGCCAGACTGCAACGTATGATGCAGAAATTGCAAAAATTCAATTTCAATCTTGTCTACAAGAAAGGCAAACTTTTTTATCTTGCTGGTACATTATCCAGATTGCCCACAATTACCACTGAACAGACTACAATCAAGGTTCTCAATCAGCTGATGATTTTGAAGTCATGGAATTGAGAAATTTTATTTCTACACGCCTTGATGAGCTGAGAGGTCACACAGCCACAGATCCAGTTTTACAAAGGCTCAACCACTTTATCAATCATGGATGGCCATCAAAGTAATCTAGTTTACCTCAAGAAGTGCAACCTTATTTTCCATACAGAGATGAAATTTTGTCTGATAAAGGTATCATAATGAAAGGTCCAAAAGTATTTGTTTCTAAGTCCGTGTAACCTGAGTACATTGCTATCTTACATCGTGGTCACCCAGGAACTGAATCTATCAAAAGAAGGGTGAGGGGACTAGTATTTTCGACTTCTATATCACAAGACATTGAGAGACCACTTTCTTTTTGTTCACTATGTAATAGTACAAAGCCTCATCAACAGAAAGAACCACTTCAGCTTAACCAGATTCTGGAACTACCTTGGTCGACAGTAGCCACTGATATCCTCAAGTGGAATGGCCAGCATTATTTGGTGTTAGTAGACTTTTACCCCCACTGGCTCAAGATTGACCTACTTACAAAACTAACATCCAGCGCTGTCATTAGTAAGATGAAGCATCATTTGCAGCACATGGTAGTCAGCACAAAGTTATTTCTAACAATGGCACGCAGTTTACAAGCCAACAGTTCAAAAGATTTGCTGAAGAGTGGAACTTTACTCATGTCACAAGAAGTCCAGATTACCTGCAATCAAATGGTTTGGCAGAACGTCCAGTGCAAAGTGGAAAACAGTTACTGGAGAAGTCAAAACAAGATAATAGTGATGCTTTCCTGAATCTCTTGAATCTCAGAAATGTTCCTCATCATAAACATCTTGGTTCACCTGCTTAGAGACTTCTGTCAAGACAAACCAGACCCACATTACCAATCAATAGTCAATTATTGGTTCCATGTGTCAAGAGCAATAGGTTAATGAAAACCAATCTGTTGAAGAAGCACTTATCCCAGAAGTCCTACTATGATAAGACCAACAAGCTGCTCAGTCCATTATGAGAGGGAGAAGTAGTAAGGATGTAGCTGTCCAAAGGTTATGATCGGATTGGCGTCTTGAAGAATACTGGTCCAGAGCTGAGATCATACACTGTGGAATTAGAAGAATCAATCTTTAGTCAGAATCGGAAGCATTTACTACCAGTGTCCGAGCCTATACCACAGCACATAGCCTGTGAGAAAGACTCTTTATCTTTATCGGAATGAGTTTTCCAGTGTTCCAATTCCAGAGGAAGTTCCAGAGGACACTCCTGTTCCTGTGATGAATCCATAAGTTTCTGATATGAGTTGTGCACTGCAGACTGTCACTGTTGCTAAATTTAACCCCAGCTGTTATGTTATGAGATATGGTCGAATCTCTAAACCCTGTAACAGATATGAAGCAACTTGGACATGAACATTGTGTTTTGTTCCAGTGTACATAGTAATGCATGCCTAAATCTGATATTGTTTTGCATAAAGGGCAATCTTTTTAAGATGGAGGATGGAGATCAATATGTGTGTATATACTTTTAGAAGTTATCCAAGTACTTACAGTAGTGTATAAATATGTGCAATAAATAGCACGTGCGAGCCTGATTGTCATTTTGTAGTTAGCTGTTGAGATGTAAGCATGTATGTTTGTAAGCTCTGTTTGTTAGCTAGTTCATTCAGATTTAATGACGCTGCTATCCATCCTGATATGTTTGTATGTATTAAAACATCAGAATGAAACCCCAGGCCTTCTCATTATTTATATTAGAGACAAACAAGTGACAAGATCCATGAATTGAATACCTACCTAATCATAAGCCTCTAAGTTATGTGTTCAGGACATGGATGATAAGAACTTCACCTAGAGATTATAGCAAAATACTTGACATTCATGTTGAAAACCCATAACAAGTAAGTATGATCAAAGAAATCCGTTCATAAATGGAGCCTCACATGCTCCGATGTATAAGACTTTTCAGAGGGGAAAAGGTGTAATAGCAAAAAGTGTTTTACAGCTTTGAAAAGTGTAAAATCCTTAGTATTGCAAGACAGACTATGGCCAGAAGCAAAGTGTACTTTTAATAAAACAAGAGCATTAAAATCAGTTAGATATGTCCCTCTGCCACACTTTTGTTTGTGAAGTTGTGTTGCATTTTTCAGGTTTGAAAGATTTTACCGCCCTTCAGACAGACCCAGATCCAGACCATTGTCAAAGGGGGCCCTAGACAAGGTAATGGATCACCACAGCCATACCAGTATCCTTGGATGTGTCTCCCCATTACTACAAAACACAGATCAGACCTAACAGTGTGCATTCAATTTTCTCCTTTACTTTCTAGTGATCATATATATGGATTTAATTTAAAACTTTTATTTAAAATTTTACAGCAAAAAAACACTGACAGTCATTTGCAAAACAAAACCAAAACTCAGTTGCACTGAAAGCATACCTAGTATAAACAACATTAAAGTTCTATACCCTTGTTGAGAATGCATTGGCAACCCATTAAACTACATGAGATGTGATAGATTTGTATTCAAATGGCATATACTGAAGCATGTACTGAAACACTATTTAGCAGTTATTTAAAGAGAGCAGAACTTCAAAAGACAATGTAGTCATTTGCTAATATTCTGGGATAGACCACTGCATGCAAGTGCCCCTTTTCAGAATCAGCATAGGAGCACTGTCTGATGAAGTGGCTTGGTCAGTGTTAAACAGTAGACAAAAGAAGACAGTAGAAATCAAGATCTGCATTGTAAGAAGCAGTTCATTAACATGTCATAGCATTATACATCTGTAAAATATATAAGCTGTTGTAGCTCAACACATTGCATTTCACATCTGTGTTCCCCTCAAAAAATATTGCCACTAAACAAGGAGACTTCACGTTGTTCATAGGTTCATAGGTTCATAGGTAGGTACTAGGCTATCAGCCCAAGGGCCTAAGTAAGCCTAGCCAACAAAGTTCCCTGGCTTACGCCACCCAAAAAAGTTAATTTCCTGTGCCCATGTCTAGCAGAGCCACAGAAGTGATGCCTGGGGTGTATTTCCTATTTCCCATCCACTCATCAAGATTTTTCTTGAAGAGTGCTAATGAGGAATTTTGCTTGACATAGATGGATAGCTTGTTCCAGAGTACAGGAAGTCTCTGGGACAGGAATCTATCCCTCCAGCATGTCCTGTTTATTGTGGTGACAAGGTTAGGTCACTAGAGCATGTAGCTCAGAAGGATTGGGATTTCCTAAGGTGTAGCATGTCCAACAGCTCTTGGTTTAACATAGCTTTAAATGTTAGGTAGAGATCTCCTCCAAGTAGGCGATATGCTACAGAGTAAAGCTGGAATTTTTTGAGGCAGTCAGTGTAGGGCATCTGTTTGAGGCCAGTAATCCTCTTTGTGAGGTACTTCTGTGGCCTTTCCAGCTGCTGCAGATGTCTTGTGAGGTACATTCCAAAAAGGGTGTTTTACTATATAATGGGTCTAATGAGCACCAAGTAGAGGAGAACAATGACCTCTTTTTTCGTGGATGAGAACCCTTTTGTGATGAGGTGTGGCACATAGAAGGATTTCATGACTACTGTGGTGATGTGATTATCAAAGGAGAGACTACTGTCCACCTGGGTCCCAAGGTCTCTTATCACACATTTGGCATTAAGTGGACTGTCGTTTATGCAGTAGTTCATGGATACAGAGTATTTACCAAAGGGGATGACAATGAACTTTATGGCATTGACCTTGAGGTCATGTGTCTGATACCAGGCATCTGTCTCGGTGAGGCCCTTCTGTAGGATGTACACATCATTTGGAGACTTGACTATGGCTCCTAGTTTGCAGTCATCTGTGAACTTCATTAGCCAGAGGCCATCTGTGTTAGCCTGTACTTCAGAGAAGTAGATACCAAACAGGAGAGGTCCCAGGACTGAACCCTGTGGTACTCCACTTGTTACTGGTTTGAAGTCAGATTTGGAGTCTGCAACTTTTACAGTGTGGGTTCTGTCAGTGAGCCAGTTGGAAACCCATCTTGTGATGTAGGGATTTACAACTAGGTTAGCTATAATTCCAGAATGGCGGATGGTGTCGAAAGCCTTGCCGAGGTCAAAATAGGCTGTATGAACCACCTTACCCTTGTCTATGGCTTTGGTGACTGCCTCAAAGAAGTCAATCAGGTTCAGAAGTCATGATCTGCCTTTCACAAACCCAAACTGGGTGGGGTCCAGAGTTTGGAGGTTACCAATGTCTTTGTTTATGAGTTCCATAATGATACGTTCCATGGCCTTGCAGACCAGGCTCTTCAAGCTAATAGAGCGATAGTTCTCAGGATCAGTGGTGGCTCCCCCTTTGTTGAGTGGGATAACTGTTGTTGTGCAACATTCAGTGGACACAATGCCTGACATGAGACTATGATTGAACATGGTGCTTAGGTGGGGAGCCAGTTAGTTCTGAAGTTCATGTAAAACGCAGCCTGGAATGTTGTCCGGTCCCATGGATGTTGTGTTTTTGTTTTTAGAGAGTGCAGCTTTTACCTACATAGATGTGATTACAGGGACTCTGCATTCTTCCTGTATAGATATGGGCCCTTTAGGGGGTGAGAGGGGGGTAAAGTTAACACTGAACCTATCTGCCAGGATGTTGGCAATATTAGTTGGTTCTGTAATTTTCATGCCGTTGTGCTTTAACTCAGAGCAGATCTGTGTATTGCCATTGAGATTCTTGACATAGCTATAGAATGCTTTGTGGTTGCCCTTAGAATCAGTGGTGACTTTGTTCTTGCAGCTAGCTTTGGAGGATCTTATAAAGGGATCTCAGCTTCTTGCTGCAGCTGACCAGGGAGCTCCTCCACTCATGGGACTTTACTCTCTTTTGCAAAAGTTTCTTCCTTCTGTTGTAGAGTTTGTTTATGGCAGAGGACCACAAGATTGGCTTCCTTTTTTTGGAGGATAGCATCATAGTTCTGTTTGGGATAGCACGATCCATGCACGTGTGCAAGTGCTTATAGAGCGCATCTGTGTAGGATTCAGCAGTTGTAACTGTATTGTCCATCTGCATGGGTGTCATGAAGTTCACCACTTCTGTCTTAAGAAGCATGAAGTTGGCTTTGGAGAAATTTTTTACTGTGCTTTCCTTAATGGTGGGTGGGGGCGGGATGCGGATATCTAGGGGTGATTAGCTTATGGTCAGATCTGACCAAAGAGGAGTTGACTTCAGTTGTGGAACACCAGTCACTCATGTTGATAATGACTAGGTCTAGGATAGCCCCTGGTGGAGATGTGGATAAGTTGATCCAGGGCATTGGAATTTATGAATTCCAGAAAGCATTGAGTGAAGGAGTTGGTACATGAGTAATTTTCCCAGTTAATGGTGGGGTAGTTGAAATTGTCTATTATTAGGGTGTTTGGTTGAACCCTAATATTTTCCATTATATCAAGAAAAGAAGAGTGGGTATCCTGGGGCATGGTGGGGGATCTGTAGCAAGCTACAATTTGGATTGCAGGTTTGCCCAGAGTTAGTATCCTTAATGAATGTGGACACACCTCCACCTTTGGTGTTCTGGACCAGGTTAGATGGCTGAAAAGTGTGGTATGAGTTATAGCCTGGTAATGCAGGGGTGCTCTCTAGAGCCTTGAACCAGGTCTCAGTCACTGCACAAATATCGATGTTCTCCATTTTAAGGAGTGCCTCAAGTGAGTGCGATTTGAGATTTGGACTTCTAGCATTGAGTAGCATCACCATCAGTTTTTGCTAGCCTGTTCCTATTACGGTGGTAAATTTGTCATTTGAACCTTGACTAAAAATACAATTTATTCACAACCAAATAATAAACACCCTGTCAACAGTGAACAAAACAAGGAAACCAAGTATTGTACCTAATAAACATGGCTCATATAAAATGTTCATTCGTACTACAATTGATTCCTTCCTTTAACAATAACTCTCTATGATGCAGGGCTCAAGTATTTATACATACATGTACAAACAAAGGCACATCAGTTGCAACCAACTTTATGACTGTATACCACAAAAGTCTACTTCAGACAAAGTGAGTGAATAAATTCATAAGTAATGGCCCAAAAATGTATCTAGGCTCCCTGTGGTCAGAACCATACACTGCAACTTACTGAAGTTCTCATATACCTTCTCACCTTTTTAGCTCTTAGTTTATAGAAGGAACAGATTCTAAATAGTTCTGTCGTATACATAGAAATCATTAAGCGGCCTAACCAAGATTCAAAATTGCTATCTCTGTTTGAGTGACTTGCTCAATGTCAGGCAGTAGGCAAATGAAAGTGAAAAGATTTATACCCTTTGCCCTAAGAAAAGGATGCAGCCCATTAGTAATAAAAAGCCTTTTAAAAGAAAAACCGACACTTTAATTAAATTATCATTAGAGACGTCTCTTCCTTCAGGCACTGTACTTTGGTGCCTGTCCCACATTCTACAAGAAACTTGATGGTAACAGCTTTAAAATGTGCTTAACAACATTTTTTGCACCTTTGAAAGCTTTTTTAATTGGGGCCTGCAGCAGAGCAGTGCATAGCTGCATTGTGGTACATGGATAGCCATGCTCATGCTCCAAAATCAGGGAAAATGCAGGCTTTGTATGCAATTTTCTGATATCAAAAAGGCACTTATCAACCTTTTGTTAATCATCCTTAACACATTCAAGCTGTATTCTTATGCCAGTCTTTGGCTACCGCAAAAGGGTGTGGCAAAGCTGTTAAAATTTTCATTCAACCTTTCAAAAAATAAAAAGTCTGAATGAAATGTTTAAAATCATTTACAGTTGTTCCACTTTCTGCCACTCTTCTTTGGTGGCCTGTCTATGTGGCAGAGGTAACAATGTTTTACAGCTTTCAGTATTGCAAAACATTCAGTGCTCCTTATTTGTTTTTTAATTAATTAGTTTATTTATGCATTTATTCATGTATGTATGTATGTATTTCAATTTATCAACCTGGACTGGGTAATGATCTCAAACGATCAATGTTGCTATCAGCCTGGGAAAGAATTAAAATGACAATTACAGAAACATACTGCAAGAGGTAAAGTATATATAACTATACAATTTATCATGAATAATCAACATAATACAAGGGTGACACACAAAAGATCAAATAAAGCATGTCAAATGTTCTTTGCAATAATAACACAAATACCTGAAACCAAATAGATTGATAAGGTTAAATAAATTCCTTTTCCAAACTATAAATCATAACCCTTCCAAAACATTCAAACCCAATTTGTCTAAATAGTGGTAGTTTTACTGAAAATATATTTCTAAAATAAGCTGTACAGTTAGGACTAGGGACATGGGCATGGTTAGAATTAACATGCATTACTAAGGTGGGCAGGAGGATCAAACTTAACCTTAATCTTAACCCTAACTGTCCACCTTACCTTAATAAAACCCATTCCATACCTCTACTACTAAACAGGGCATCTTAGACACTCATCGAATACATATTCACACATACAGTACTACATGTAAACCTTACCTAACACCTACACTAACTCTAACCCTCGAACACCCACACACATTTGCAAATGAGTGCTCATGCCCACACACACCCACACACACACACACACA